>NC_052952.1:4205108-4242608 GCF_013358895.1 Oreochromis aureus | reverse complement strand
ATACGGTTTTCTCTGCTCTTAGTGATCACTCAGAGCACAAGTCATTGGAGTGAGCTTTAAAGATTTTACTGATGAGCATTTGTAGTTAGGGGAGCTGTTTGCCTTTTTAGAACCTCTTTTTATAAAATGCTGTTCAGTGAAGCCATAAATGTTTTGGCTGCACTTAATTTTAAAAGTAAGTGATTAAGGGGAAATTGTCTCTTACTTCAAAACTGATATCATTTGCAAACTCATCAGGAAACCTTTCTTGGGTTTATAACGGAACTCATTAGACAAACACAAGCATCATCAGTGCCGATTGATGCTTTTTTATTTTTATTTTTAAGGAGGGGGTCAATGAACAGATTAGCCTATAACTTTTGAAACTTTAATAAAAACGACACCATGGCACTAAGCAGTCACAACATTTTTCTGCCATTGTGAAACCTGTTTCACTTTACTCTACACTTGTACAAGGACCCAAATAACACAGCACGCATCAGCACAAAGCCCAGAGCATCCTGACAGATGTTTAACTCAAAGAAGCATCAGCTCTTTACCTTCCAGCCCTCAGAGAAGCCTGGTGTGTGCTTACATGCTGAGAAGCAGAACATAAGAGGAATTAAACAGAACAGCTGTTGATTGCAGAGTCAGGAGTTCAAGTTCACACTTGTTTCTGACATACTTGCAGTTCACTGCTACCTTCTGCTGTGAAGATATTACCTGTGGTGTAATAGAATAAAGAATATTTCTGTATGTGTGGGGATGCTAGCCTTTGAAGAGAAAGAAGCATTGAGACTTTCTTTTTTTGTTTTTGTTGATTTAAAGTTGTATATAAATGAAGACCTTGCCAGTAGAGTTCCACACAGTTATGATGAAGCTTATCAGCAGTGGTTAGGTTTCTAAGTATGTGGAGATGTTCCAAAACATGCAAATGAACTGGCATATTTATAAGACTTTTCTAGACTAATTGACCATTCAAAGCATTTTAGACCACAAGTCACATTTATTCATGCATGCATAAAGTGTTTTATTCTATATTTCACACCCACAGCTGCTTTAGTACCAGTTAACCAGCTGCATGTCTTTGCACTGTGGGAGGAAACTGGAATATATGGAAGGAGCCCTCGCAGGCATAGGGATATGTGTAAACACCACATAAAAATAACCCAGCAGGGGTCAAACCCCCACCGTGCTGCTGCAGTTATATCAACCAGTAGTAAAGAAGGTTGCAGCTCTATCATGGTGACAAAGCTAGGAGCAGGTTTGCACAGCAGCTTTTAAGTAAAAGTACTAATACAACACTGAGTAAAAATATCAACGACAGAAAAGTAACTGTCCATGTGTTTTCTCAGAATTGGTCTTTGTAACAGATGCAGTGAGCATACAGTTAATACAGTGTTAATTCATACTGGTGCTAGTTTTAATAGCTTTCTACTTTGTAAAGTTGAGCCCTGAGCATTACATATGTTAGCAGGAAACAAAGATCATATTTTGGTGGTACCCAAATGCAACATCAGTGTTTTGACTTTTCTCTATGCCAGGGGTGGGGAACTCCAGGCCTCAAGGGCTGATGTCCTGCAGGTTTTTGGTATCACCCTGGGTCAACACGCCTGAATCAAATGATTAGTTCATTACCAGCCTCTGGAGAACTTCAAGACATGTTGAGGAGGTAATTTAGCCATTTATATCAGCTGTGTTGGATCAAGGACACACCTAAAATCTGCAGGACACCGGCCCTTGAGGTATGGAGTTCCCCCACCCCTGCTCTATTCAATACTGAGTTACTGAAGCACTGTCAGATCAAGTTCTTTGTTTCTATGAAAGCTGCAAATATTTTCTGTTTTTGTAGGGAGCATTGATTTCTGATGGATGTGTTGTGTCAGTGTGTGTGATGTCGTGTTACTGCAATTAGGCTTTAATCCACACCCTCCACGCTCCTCTTTCATGAGTTGACGTTTCATGCAGCAGATTGATGCTGCATCTTCTAAATCTAAACACAGTGACATGGTGATCAGGTAGAAAGTGAATGACATTCTATGAGTGCAAGGGACTACGGGCGAAATGACTGCAGGCAACATGAAGTGGGCGGGACCTGAGATAAATTTGAAAGTGAAGAATACTGTTGACTGACATCATTAAGAGAGTCACCTAGGCAACCGGAGCATGGAATGTCGACAAGCGACCAGCCATTAGCTTCAAAGCATCTGTGACAAATAAATGGCTTCTAATGTGGAACGCCGCTTTAACAAGTGTGTTCATTCAGTAACAGCCCTGAGAACAAGATTTTAATAAACTATAATACACTCGATTTAAAAAAAAAAAAAAGAAAAAAAAAAAAAAAGGAGAGGCAGCACATTTATTAACAGAAATAGCCAGAGGAAATTACTATTTATTTATTTATTTTTACAAATTAATGCTGCAGTTAATGTAGTGTTATCAGTCTGCTTCAACACTGATAGTGAAGTGCAGACATATATTGGCTTAGGTGCATCTTTGCACACTGAGTAATGAGAGATGCTGTATTTATAGTGTACTGCAAGTCTACAGTGTAGGCAAAGCTATAGCATAAGCCTAGATTTTAAGCTGAACCTTAGGCTGTATCCTGATGTGCACAGTCCCAGAAATGAAACTATAAATCACAACAATGCAGACCTTAGCGGGTGTGATAGCTCTGTTTGATAGTAATATGCACTGTATATTGATTAGCACCATGAGAAAACGTAATGTTAAAGTGTATATTTATGTCTAACTTGTTCACCAAGCTTGTGCAAATTCGGATGGTGTAGACATGGGCTCTTGTTCTAGTTTTAACCATGGTTTTAAAGACTTCTCTACTTCCCTGGCTTGAGTTAAAGGATTGTTTGTTCAAGATTTATTAGTTTCAAGTCCGACATGTACATGAACTTAGTTTTTGTGGTGAACTGTAGATAAAGCTAGACAGGGAGAGACACTGTACAACCTGTACCAGCAAAAGCACGGAATCACACTCCACGTCATTCACACACAGCAAAGAGGCTTACAGTAATCCACATCAATGAACAAAGTAGGCTGATACCCACTGAATACATAAAACCGTTTTAAAATAGGTGTACTTCTTTAAACATTTTCCTGTTGTTTTGAGCTGCTTTGTGTGAAATTAAAATTAGTTCAATATAATTCTGTAGGAGTCGACCACATGAGGGGAAGCGCTTACTGTGAAACTGCAGTCTCACTGGCTAATTATATCTCAGTGATGTTGTTACCAAATGCACTGCACTGTGTTTCAGAACCAACTCTTTGTGCTGTGTCCCTTTTCAAAAAACACACACCCATCAACTGCACTGCACACAGTATATGAGGAAAGGAAAAAGTGAGACACAGGAAACTCATAGTGTACCAACAAGTTTCAAAAACCCTTTGTAGAATAAATGGCCCAGTTATGAAATTATGCAAGGGGCAGGACAAAACCAATTCATATACTCTTATGTCATAGATGCGCACCCTGTGCATTCCCAGGATTACTCTGACAACATTGCCTGTTTTAGTGTCTGGTTGTGAATCTCAAAGATCGTTCTGCTGTCAGAGGTGCAATGTAAATGTAGAGAGCTCATTCCTCTAAGCCAGCGTCATCGTCAAAGTCATTTTACATTAAGGGCCTCACACAGCACACCTTTTAATTAAGTGGGCCGGATGAGTGAAACTCCTCTTTCTGTCAGTGTAAGGACGTTCAATTACACATATAATACCTAAAATATATATATGCGCCATAATCGTCTGTGTGGCGTCTGTGCAAAATGCAGCACTGTTGGGGGACTTTGTGATCTTTACAGCGCAATTGTTGAGTTCACTGTCTGAAAATGATGGGCCCTGTGTGTCACAACTCCACAGAAAAAGGAAAAACTGGATTTTCTTTTTTGAAATTGCACTTATGTGTCTCAGTGTATCTCAGGCTTTTTGTAAATTGATCACCTGTAACTTCTGTTATCTGGTAAATGCTTAGAGAAGCATGTTTCACTTGGTCTTTTGGTTTCAGCTTTCAGAAAACTTCGGCTAATGCCCAAGTGAATATTTTCAGAATGCACTTATACGTCCTTACACTTTACACATGCAAGCAAAACTATGTTCAGTGGGGTTTTTTTTTTTTTAAATATACATTGTTATGTGGTGGTTTTACTGGTTCAACTTGCTTGAGATGAAGTTAGAATGTAGAGCTAAAATGAGTTCTCAACTCTGTCCCTTTTTTAAAATCCAACATGCTGTCTACTTTATATGGTCCTAAAGTGTGATTTGTTGTTTCAGAGCCCTAGAGACCAACAAATACAACCACATCACAGCTACATACTACCTGCTAGCAGAAAGAATCCTGAGGGAGAAGCAGGAGAAGGATGTGCAGACCCGCTCTTCAAGTCCCAGCAACATCAAGGCACACTTCAGGTAAAGAGCAGCTAAAAACTCAAACACTCCTAAAGAAAGGAAATGACCCTTCTCTTGCGTGCACAAAAATTCTGATATTTTAGCAACCTAGTCGAGAGCGTGAGTAACAAAATATCACTGCTCGTGGTCATAATGAGTGTCTAAGTCATGGTATGAGCCCAGAAGAGGGCAACTGACCTATTTCTCTCAGCTGCCTCACACGGCAACCTGTCTGACTCCACTTTGCAGCGCTCAGCCACAATTACTTAAGACTAGGTAGATCTCTAAAGGTTTCATTTCCATTTCTGGGTTCACTGAGCCTCCACCTGCTGAGCTCAGGGGGGACGGTGCAGAGGAGGTGGTCTAAGTCATTAGCATATTCTTCACAACCTTTTAAAGCTCACCCTTTGTCTTGATTTTTCCATTACTGCAATTTTTTCTAATTCTAAAGTGAAAAAGGCTCCCATCCAGCCAGCTGTCATATCACTAAAAACTGAGAACATATCCTGGTTCATCCTTTAGCTGTCCCAAGTATTTCCTCTTTGTTGCCTTGCCAACATTGTTCCTTTGGTTATAAAAGGAAGAGAGACAAAGGAGAGGAACAAATACAGAAGAGAAGAGTGAGGAGGCTTCAGCGGGACTGCTGTGGTTGTAAAACTCCCTGCACATTCCCCTATCCAGTTCTGAGTCTGTGAAATGCTTTAGGTTTAACACTCATTGCTACCTACACAGAACCAAAGTAAAACATTGAGTTAGTAGCAAGACAAGGTTTGTATCATTGTATAGATTTGGGAACAACAGGTATTTAAGGGCTCATGGCTGAAAAAGCTCGGATACATGATATAAACAGCAGCTTGGGTCATCACATTTTCAGTGCTGCGTATGTAGCAACAGTGACCTGGCTGAATACTGAGCTGATGATGATCTCTAGGCCTGCATAGCTGGTACCTGTATCAGTGTGTGAAATCAGGATGCCATTATCTGCTGCTAGAAAAACTGAGAGATCAAATCTTTATCAGATTCTCCATTTGACTGTGACTCCATTTAACTCATCTCCTGTGTTACTGATCCGTGGCCTGATGTACACAAACCAGGGACTGTTTTTTTTAAAGAGGGCTCAGGCTAAAAGTTTTTTAACTTTCTGGAACTAGATGGAAACTGTTATTGTTACTGGTGTTTACCCTTAGATGTATTCATCTCTACATGGTTGCCTGTGCTTGTATGAATGGGACATGCTTCCTGTGCAAATGGAATTTCAAGTAAGCAGAAGCAGAGCGACTTCTCTTGTGGGATTAATTGTTTATGGACACATAAGTGTGCCCTCGGGGATTGCTCTGCCTCACTGTTTGTTTCACCTCCTTCATGTGAGCACTAACTTCCAGGAGTGGGTTCACCAGGCTGTTTTTCTTCAAATAAAGCTGTTAGTTCAAAGGCAACGGATCTAATATATATCTGTGCATATCCTGAGGTGACATAACAACACTCTGAATTTCTCCATGTCGGTATCATTTTAGGCCATTATGTAAGATGACACTGATATATGTAATATTTGCTCACTTAGAATCATTACACAAATACAAAAAGACTTAATTTTTTTAAATTAATTTTCTTGGAAAGTAAATATAACACACAAGTAGCATTTAAAATAAAGTCTTGGATGTTTAGAAAGTTTTGCTCTCGTGGTGCTCTCCGGTGATGCTAACCCCAAACATACAGCCAGTTAAAGGTTAGATTCAGCCAGAAGGAGAACCAGTGACCAGTTTAACAAATATAGTTTAACACTGGTTTAAAAGATACTGATTCATGATTTAATGCACATTTAACAGTCAAACAAAAAGAAAGAGAGACTTAATTCTAGCATAAAAAGTAAACTACTAAACTCAAGTTTTTCTGTGCCTGCCAATATGATCAGTGCCTCTGGCTTTCCCAGCCGGTAGCCTGAACAAAGGCTATACTCATTATGGATACAGCAAGCAAAAGAAAACAATAAAACTCACTTACCCTACAATGTTAATACCATAACAATCAGTAAATCAAACCACACAGCTTGAACTCTACTGTGCTCATTATCTCTGTGATGCTTTTTTTTTTTTTTTTTTAATGCAGAACTGTTTACTTGAACCCTGTTTGTCACTTAATGCAGATAGTGTGCCAGCCTAGTGTAAATGCATTAATTCCTAAAGGCCTGTAAAAAAGGATCTGGGATTGCCAATGACAAAGCCAACATGTTTTCAGTATATTTAAAATAAAGGGAATGTTTAGTTAGTGTTAAATAAATAAAATACTAGAATTTCATTCACCAAAACGGAGACAAAAAATTACTGACGGTAGCATGTGGTAGAGATGTCCAGTTCAATGACTCCAGTCATGAGTGGAAAGGCCTAACTTTAGGCAAGTTCTAAAACCATTTATCCATCGACATCCATTGAGCTATAAGGGGTGAAACAAACTAGAGACAAATTCCTTTTGTGTACCAGGCTGTGCGCATGTCTGTATTTTAACATGGAGTCTAGCTCACTTTTGAACCCAGTCTCAAGTGGCCATTAAAAGAATTGCAGTTGTTAGAAGTTTGATCGTGTTTTTCTCAAGAAGGAAGCATACACATCGTATCTTTCGCTTATCAAAATGGTTTTCTGCCAGAGACACAGAAATGATCCAAGTCCTGTACACTTGTTTGTGAAGAAGAATTGAGCTGCATTTTGAGCTGTGGGTGACATGCAGATGATGTAAAAACACAGATTTGAAATTACATTATTAATAGAGACACTTCATGGGATAAACTGTATAACAGATTGCATACTGAATAATGACTGTTCTTTGATTTGAAACACTCTATAAACTATATTTGGTGTTACTCGGATAACATGAGCTTTAGTTACAACTGTATTATTGCCAAAATCTGTCTTACTTTACTAAGAATATTCCGATTTTCACTGGCTGACATTCACAGGTCTTTCTGCCCTGCATCACTGACTAATCTGCTTTACAAGCTCCTTTCTTTTTTTCTTCCACATACAGACTGTGTTTCATCAGTGCATTATTCATTATACCACCGAATAGAGAGGCTGTGGTTTAGCTAACAATGAAAAAAGATACAATGTGGCCTTTGTGGCAGCTCTATTAGAGGATGGTAAAATAAATAAAGCACAGTAATGACCTGAAATTGGATTCGTCAACCTGATTTGAAAAGAAGAGCCATGATTTCCATTAAACATTTTCCAAAATCAGTTATCATTCATTCATTTATCTACAGACACGAGCTAATTTCAGCCTTGCTTTCTATTTAAAAACCTTTATTTATCGATCCTGAACTTTTTTGGGGGGCCCTGCTTATTTTGAATGATTCTTTTGATATAGTTAGTCTACTTGTTCTAGACTCCAGGAAGGTAATCCCACTTTGTGTTTGTGTGCACGCTCGTCCATAACAGAGAAAGTAGAGCCACATCCAAATGTTTACCACATCAATTTATAGTAACTTAAAAGGAACAGATGCTGCCATATAACAGAGTGTAGCTTTAATAAATATAGCTGCTATATAGTCGGACCAAAATAAAGTTGTTCAGTCAGTTAATCGATAAAGAATTTAATGCTCTCTTCAGCCAAACTGTACTTAAGGTGAAGGTCACATTTGTTGTTTTACGGTCAATAACCCGTGAACCAGATGATCTAGTCTGGCGGTTACAAACACTGATGAACATTTTGATCAAAACATTGGACCCTGTTTATAGTTAAAATGATAAAGATGCTCATAGCTCCAAACCCTAAGCCCTCACTGTTAATTACCTACAGTTGGATACTGCTGCAAGTGATTGCACTGGATGACCAAAAAAGCACCCTGCGTCATATGTCTCCAGTTAAAATCTCTTCCCACTTATATACTGTAATGATCTTATTCAAGCAGTATAACATTTTGAAGTCAAGAGTGTAATCCCTGTGTTGTCCCTGTCTTCTCTAGGTGTCTATATTTGAGTGATCTATTCTGTATAAATAACTATCCAAGTCACTTGAGGAGAGTATACAGGGAGTGCAGAATTATTAGGCAAATGAGTATTTTGTCCACATCATCCTCTTCATGCATGTTGTCTTACTCCAAGCTGTATAGGCTCGAAAGCCTACTACCAATTAAGCATATTAGGTGATGTGCATCTCTGTAATGAGAAGGGGTGTGGTCTAATGACATCAACACCCTATATCAGGTGTGCATAATTATTAGGCAACTTCCTTTCCTTTGGCAAAATGGGTCAAAAGAAGGACTTGACAGGCTCAGAACAGTCAAAAATAGTGAGATATCTTGCAGAGGGATGCAGCAGTCTTAAAATTGCAAAGCTTCTGAAGCGTGATCATCGAACAATCAAGCGTTTCATTCAAAATAGTCAACAGGGTCGCAAGAAGCGTGTGGAAAAACCAAGGCGCAAAATAACTGCCCATGAACTGAGAAAAGTCAAGCGTGCAGCTGCCAAGATGCCACTTGCCACCAGTTTGGCCATATTTCAGAGCTGCAACATCACTGGAGTGCCCAAAAGCACAAGGTGTGCAATACTCAGAGACATGGCCAAGGTAAGAAAGGCTGAAAGACGACCACCACTGAACAAGACACACAAGCTGAAACGTCAAGACTGGGCCAAGAAATATCTCAAGACTGATTTTTCTAAGGTTTTATGGACTGATGAAATGAGAGTGAGTCTTGATGGGCCAGATGGATGGGCCCGTGGCTGGATTGGTAAAGGCAGAAAGCTCCAGTCCGACTCAGACGCCAGCAAGGTGGAGGTGGAGTACTGGTTTGGGCTGGTATCATCAAAGATGAGCTTGTGGGGCCTTTTCGGGTTGAGGATGGAGTCAAGCTCAACTCCCAGTCCTACTGCCAGTTTCTGGAAGACACCTTCTTCAAGCAGTGGTACAGGAAGAAGTCTGCATCCTTCAAGAAAAACATGATTTTCATGCAGGACAATGCTCCATCACACGCGTCCAAGTACTCCACAGCGTGGCTGGCAAGAAAGGGTATAAAGAAGAAAAACTAATGACATGGCCTCCTTGTTCACCTGATCCTGAACCCCATTGAGAACCTGTGGTCCATCATCAAATGTGAGATTTACAAGGAGGGAAAACAGTACACCTCTCTGAACAGTGTCTGGGAGGCTGTGGTTGCTGCTGCACGCAATGTTGATGGTGAACAGATCAAAACACTGACAGAGTCCATGGATGGCAGGCTTTTGAGTGTCCTTGCAAAGAAAGGTGGCTATATTGGTCGCTGATTTGTTTTTGTTTTGTTTTTGAATGTCAGAAATGTATATTTGTGAATGTGGAGATGTTATATTGGTTTCACTGACCCATAATTGAAATGGGTATATATTTGTTTTTTGTTAAGTTGCCTAATAATTATGCACAGTAATAGTCACCTGCACACACAGATATCCCCCTAAAATAGCTAAAACTAAAAACAAACTAAAAACTACTTCCAAAAACATTCAGCTTTGATATTAATGAGTTTTTTGGGTTCATTGAGAACATGGTTGTTGTTCAATGATAAAATTATTCCTCAAAAATACAACTTGCCTAATAATTCTGCACTCCCTGTAAATTGACTATAAAGTCTTTTGAAGATCAAAGAAAACGTATCAACTGATGACGCAATCCTCTTTCTTTTCTCTACAGGCAGTCCTGGCCCACCAGAGTAGATATGCACCAGGATATCGAGGACAGTTTAGCAGCTTCATCCATCTCTCACGCAGGAGGCCCTCAGTCCCCTGCTCGCAGTGCAGAGAACTTGCTCAATGGACATCGCTCTAAAGCCATGATGGAGCTGGGCAGACGCGAAGAGAGCACGGTGACTGACTCTCCAGGGTCGGCACAGGTACAGTCATCATCATCCCTTGTCTGTGTCAAATGAAGCTTTTTTTTTAATACATGAGTGCTAGTAGGACCATCTGAGAGTAAATAGGATTGTTATTGCCTCTGTTGTAATTTGTTCTATTTGTGTGTGTGGTTCTTTTCTGGGTCCTCAAACTTTACACATGGGTATGTATGTAAAGCCTAAAGGCAGGGACAGCAGCAGTGAGAGTCATTTTCAGAACAGAGCACAATTTGCAGCTACTTTCTTATTCTCAGTTGTAAACAGTGCAGCTGATCATACTTGGACCCTGTTTTAATGCCCATGCTCTTGTATTTTCTTCTTGCCTCAGGGAGTGTGTGCTGCTGCTTCAGGTCCTGCTCCCGGCACCATCAGGGCTCCCACTCCCTCCACCTCAGCAGCAGCTAAGCAGCGAACCTGCCTGTTCAGGTCTGATCTCTGGACTCAGTTTTCAACAGTGAAACATTATTTTGTGTCCTCAGTATCCCTAAAACTGAAAGCAGAACAATAAGTTGTACTCTATTTCAATGAGTGCATTTCGTATCTTCTTAAATGTTCAGGCTAAATTTCTTTGTATTATGTCAGAAATTGAATTTTGAACTTTTATTCAGAAACTAGACAAAATGAGACGTCTGAAGATGGCAGCTGTAATAGTCCCGTCCTCCCTGTAGTCTAACAGAGCAAATGATCCATCGAGCAACTGAGGATAAAACAGAGGATCGAGTTTTTTGTCATTGCTTTGTGGTTTTATTCTAATGTCAACTCAGTCATGTCTGATTGTTTGGCAGAGTGGAGGAGGATGAAGAGGAGGAGGAAGAGCAGGACCCGTCTCCCCTACCAACTCAGGTGATCCTGCGGCGGAAGCCCCCCTCCATCACCAACCGCCTTACGTCCAGGAAGAGTGCCCCAGTGCTCAACCAGATCTTTGAAGAGGAGGGAGAGTCTGACGATGACTTCGACATGGATGAGGGTCTGCCGCCCAAACTCAGCCGTCTCAAAATGAACATGGCCGGGAACGCCGGCACTCTGAGCTCGTCGTCGTCCCCGGGATCCACGCAGAAGCGCTATCATCGGCGCAAGAGTCAGGGAAGGGGCTCGTCATGCTCAAGCTCTGAGACGAGCGACGACGACTCCGAGAGCCACCGGAGGCGCCTGGATAAAGACTCAGGCTTCGGCTACAGCTGGAACAGGAGGGACAGCAGTGAAGGGCCACCTGGCAGCGAGGGGGGGAACGGTGGAGGCAGCAGCTCAGGGCAGGGGAAGCCCCCCACAGAGGGAGGAGGCTCCTCTGGCCCAGACAGGGGGAGTCCTGGAGCGGGAGGTAACGGGGGAGGTCAGAGTGGCAGTGGAGGAGGGGGGGGTGGGGGAGGGGGTGGGGGTAATAAAGGACAAGACAGCCCTTCCAGTTGTTGTAACAACAGTAGCACTACTAACCCGTCCCTCGGCTCTCAGCCCCGGGCCTCGCGCACTGCAAGCCGCAGCGCTGAGCTGGTGGAGAGTCTCAAGCTGATGAGCTTGTGCCTTAGCTCACAGCTGCAGCACCACCACGCTGGGAGGGGTGGTCGAGGGGGTGGGGAGAAATTCATCATAGACCCCCGTAGCCTCTCAGGAGGGAGTGTGAAAATCCAGGAGAAGTCCACCTGGAGGATGTGCATCGGGTCCACCGGGAGCCTGGACACCATCACCCTCCCCACTACCACTATCACCGGCCTGCCTCGCACCCACGCCACACAACACCACCACAACCGCAAAACGGCGCCGCACAGCGGCCCGGGTGGCAGGAACACTCACAGCAACCTGAGCACCCTGAAGAACAGCGTGATTCAACTACCTCTGTGCGAGAAGACCATCTCTGTCAACATCCAGCGAGGTGGAGGCTCCAGGGATGGCCTGCTCTGTACCTCAGCTCCAGCCAGCTGCTGCCAGGTCATCTGAAGCTCGCTGACACCCTGTGGACCATGACCCACCGACACCAAGTTTTCTCAGTCACTCTTCCCCTCCTGCTTCAGGTAGTTTCTTTGAACACTACTCTGCTTTTGAACCTTGCTGTCTAGTTTGCTGTAGCAGGTAGCTGAGCTCGCACAACCACCTGCCTCTCAGCTGGCCACCTCTCCTGTCACTTTTTGTTCCGTGCTCTGCTCCCTACCAATTGTTGGGGTGATTATAAATGTCTATTAGTGTTTTTATGTTTTTCATTATATTCTCGTTTTATGTGTCCTGACTGCACTTTGACATTCTAAATGATCTGTATTAGAGCATTTAAAATAAGGAGGCTCGCATTTAAAGTGGACCTGTTCTGCTCATTTCCAGCTTTGTGGTTTTTATTCGTGGATTCTATTAGAGCGGCTTTGTATGAGTCACTGTTTAAAATAATCCTTACTTATCCTTTTTAATTTAACTGACTTCATACTAGTTAGGTCACCCTTTACCCATAAAGGTACTGTTTCATGTAACAGCACCTTTATGAGAAAAGAAGGAAAGGCAGAATAGGTCCACTTAAAGAGCAGAGCATTAGGGCCACTGTGAAAAGCATTTTGAGAAGTATTTATTGGAGTGTAAATTAAAAAAAAAAAAAAAAAAAGGAAAAATACCACGAGGTAAAATTGTAATTTTACAAACCTGTAAATATAAAAGTTGTAATTGCATGAGAAAGTTGGGAAGAAAAAGTGATTGTACTCTGAGATAAAGTTTACATTTTCTAGGAGAAGGTCATTATTATAACTACTATATTCCTGTAGGGTTCACTGAAAACATATTACAGAATCTTTCACTTTGTCAACCAAAGAATGAAAGATGGTTAATATAGACAAAGTTGAATTTCTTAACATTTTTGGCTCACTATTTCTAACAAAAATTCACAATAATATCAGAAAATAGGTGATAATAAATATCAGCTGGAGCTAGATAAGAAGTAATACCAACAGATGGGTAAATGGAACAATGAAATAACCTATTTACAGTCAGCATGCAGCAAATGTGCAGGTGCAAAAAAAACAAAACAAAACTTGTATACATTTGATTCATCCACTGTGACAAGAAGGTAAATCATTCTTTACAAAGGTCTTAAATAACTGATGTGCAGTTTAGTAGTTTAGTCTGGAAGTCAGAAATTTTGAGTGGCGTTGCAGCTTTCAGGAAGATGTTCTTGGAAAACTACTGCTTTTACACAACTCAAGGGTACAGTGACAGTTTGGTTTACATTACCACTTTCGTGGGACCAGCTCACTCAGAATGATTGATCAGTCTCATATAAGTACTTCAAGCAAAACAACATTTAAAAAGCTTTACTGAATATAGTAGAAAATTTCAGCTGTTTTTCATTTGAATGGGGGGACAAAAGCGCCTCATTTTTCATGGGGTCTAAAATCAGCACAGCATACACCTGTGGGTGTGGGAGGGGCTACTGGAAATAATTCATCAACGATGGCAGATTTCCAGATTTAATTGATTTTCAGTAACAACTCCAATTTGTGCTAGCTGTGCTGCTAACAGCTGATTCTTAAAAGTAATTTAATTCAAGGGTGGACCGATTGGGTTCCCATTCACAAGACTGAGACACCGAAAAAGAAAAAACTAAACAAAACTTCTCCATGTCAGCAACAGATTTGATAATCTCAGCAGACCCCCTGAGTGAATTTGAGAGGACATCAGAGCAACATGTAGTGATTACAGCAGGCTCAAAGTGTTTAACACAGTTGTCAATACTAATTATTTTAAAGAGCTGAAATATATATTTTTTTCTTATAAAATTAAATTATTATGGCCTTTTTAAAGAGTAACTTCTTTCTCCTTTGACCTTGTAAAATACTTAATTTCTTCTTAAAATGGCCATTTTTGACTTCATGGGGTTTTTTCACTTGTAATATTTTGACCCTTTTCCTTGTAAAATTAAAACTTTAGTCTCATAACTTTTTCCGATTGTCATCAAATCAAAGCTTCTTTCTCAATATATCAGTGGTCCAAACACTCCAGGTTTAAAAATCGAAATAACAAGAACTTGCAGTTGCAGCTATAGCAGGCAGCTGGCAGAGGAGAGGGACGGGGACGCCTGCTTATTGATACAACTCAAACTCACACTTCTCCCTCCATTACCTCGAACCTTCGCTCCCACCTGAACGTTAGCTGCCAGTAACATCACTGATGATAAATAGAAAAACATAAAGTGGATTCCATTCGTTTGAGTCCGTTCAGCATATCTGATCTCCTCTGTCCATGGAGGGGAGAGGAGATGGTGACTTTTCACTCCACTCTGGGCTCTGTATTGCACTCAGACAATCTGTTTTCTGTTCTTTTTTTAAGAACCATGTATCCTCTGCTGAATTGAGCTCGGTGGAAACTGTTGGTCATAACCCTTTAAATCTGTACCAGTGTCTCTTTACAGAGGCGGCACGCTTTCAGCTTTTAAATAAAATACACACACACAGACAGAAGCTGGTGGGAAGAAGTGTGTGTATGTGAGGGCAGCATTGCATTGATACTGTAGCAAGATGAACAAACAGGTTTGGAAGAGTTCCTGCTGACCACACATTTAAAATGAGGTGTTCTTATTTTTTTATTCACATGATTTTGTGTTGTTTATTGACGGAACATATTGGGTTCGGCCGCCATTAACCTAGCTGTTGCTGCAAGAGACACACAGCTGCTTAACCCTGAAGAATGATCAGAATTTCTGCAGCAACTCCTCCTAAAATGTGCTCCAATGTTCATCTCAATAACACACACTTCTCGTGCCTTTCTTTTAAACAGAATCTCTCAGTGCAGGCTTGAAAAAAGTAGCTCCTCTGACTATGTTGAACCTTGTTTCGCAAGAACAACCTCCATCGTGTTTCCTAACGCTGCTTCTGATGGTGCCTTCACACCAAAAGCAAAGGAAAATTTCATGCTGGACAAACGTTTCTGCAAAATATCTTTTAGAACTGACTGTGTCGTCATCACATACCGTGAGGCTTCATATTTCTGTGATGTCATCATTAAACAGCAGTCTTCGTGTCTTGCTAAAACACCTCAGCACCCAATTGTTGATCAGATTTTTTTGTTATTATTTTGCCATATCAGCCTCATTGTGGACTGCTGCACTGATATTCTCTTCTAAATGTGTAGAAGAGAAAAAAGTACTTGGTTACATCAGAGCCCTTGTAGATTTAAGTCTTGGAACCTCTTTAATAATCCATTTAACTTGAAGTCCCCATCTAAATTTGCTTTTGCCCAGATATAAAAACCAGTCACCAGCCAAGACAAATAAACACCGCTTTAAAACTTTGGTGACTTCGCCCAGTTACCCTGCAGTTATCTTTGTACTGTGCATGCACCATGCCTCTGTGTCCAATATGTTTTTCCTACGTAGCTCTAGGCAGATGACCGGCCCTCCTGAGTTTGGTTCAGCTGGAGGTTTCTTCCTGTTAAAAAGGAGATTTTCCTTCCCACCATCGTCTCTTGCTTGCTCATAGGGAATTAACAGATTGCTGGAGTTTTCTCTCGAATATTGCGGGGTCTTAACAATATAAAGCAACTTGAGGTGACTGTTAAGATTTATTCATCATGCCCTCTGTAGTGGACAAAAGTTAAACTGAAAGATACTTTTTCACCCCCTCGGTTCTCAGGAGGATATAGATGAAACAGAACTTTGTAAATTGTTGATTGGCTCTATGGGTTTAGGAGCAGAAGTCATAACTCTCACATTTCTGTTTCTATATTCTCTGAATGCTGTCACTTTCCTGAATGTCATATCTGGTTACATTGTAGCTGAATGAGAAATTATCCAATAAAAGAAAGACTGATGAGAAGAGAGAGGGGGGAAAAAAACACCTTCATTGCATTATTGTCGTACGTTTCTTCTTCAGGACATCCAGCAGCCAAAACCATGTTGCTCCCTCCACTGTACTTCAGTTGGGAGGATTTGTTGAATGTCCTAGACATTTTACACTGTTTTTGTTTTGTTTTTTTTCGTAAATAGCATCTATCTGTTAAAAGATTTCTTAATTGCTGACATTGGACACTTTAAACAAAGGTTTTAGTGATTTTTAGATGTGTTTCTGTGTTCGGTTTTGTAGACAATTTGTCTTAAATGATACGTGTCAGTCAGTAGCTGTGATTAAAGAAAGGGGAAAAACCCCATCGTCAGTTTGTGCCTTTTAATAGGAGCTGCATCTCTACAAACCATACACCCGACTCCATACAGAAACACCTGAAATTACGAGTTTGTGTGTGTTACTTCAGTCACACCGCGTTTGTCTGCAATCGTGACTGAGATGAAAGTCAGAGCACGTTTTGAGGAGTGGGTGCAGAAGTCGTGCTGTTTCTCACAGGTTAACCAGCGTTGTCCTGCAGCCGTGGTCCCGCCTGCACTCACGCCCCCCCAAAGTTAAGTGTACATGAGGGTGCAGCGTATGTATATACAGTGAAAAAGAAAGTTTATTTTTTAAAACTTGTACATCTTTTTGAGCAATCTGATGTTTGAAAATGTTTTATTTTTTATGATGGGTGGGCGGGTGTGAAGCTTTGAGAAGCGCACGCCCTGGGTAAACCGGCAGGAAGCGCGCACGAGTCAGCCTCGCGCCTTCCGGCTTTTGGAGCTGGCTGTAAAGACAAACAAACGAAAGTAAGAGAGAGGAAAGGGAAAATGGGGGAATTCTTTAAGGGCATTGGCAATAAGCTATACCGTGTGTTGCAGCTATCTGTACAGAAACACTTAATTAGTTTCTTCTTTTTTTTTTTTAGATTCCAAACTCGTGCAGCCTCACACAGCAGCTGCTTCAGACTCGGGAAAAAAAACGAAAAACAAGGAATGTTTTAAATATTTTCTCTCTTTGGTTGTTGTCTGAGATTTGTTTTTAAAAACCAAATGTAAATAGAGTTGTAAATACGGTGCTCTTTATCTAGAACAGCCGAGTGAACCTTTTGGTGCATAGCTGTACAGTAATCTAGCCTTATGATAATTACTGTAGTAATACCGTATGGGTGTCTCAGCTAAAAAAAAAAAAAATAAAGCCGCGTGAGGAAAAACAACACGATTCTGTTCATACCGTCGGGTCTGTTTGACTGTTGTCTTACTCAGCTGTATCCAGGTGAATGACGTGCATGTGTTTCAATGTTTGACATTCAATGACACTGAGGAGAGAATCAGGGGCAGAAATGTAACCGGACCAAAAAGCAACAGAAGAAGAAGAAAAATGGTTGAGTTGGAACTGACAAATCTTCAGTGTATTATTCTGTAGTTGATACCTGTTGTCAGATGTTACATATAGCTATGGTAATATCAAAAAATAAAATGTGGAAAACTGTCTGTTACTCTCAAGTCTCCGGGTCTTTCTTTTTAAAATGTCTGTCCTGACCAGTTTGGCGTGTGGGGAAAAAAAAATGTGGACAAGAATGTTAATATTAGAAATGATTCGCTGATTTGAAAATCAATATAACCAATAGTTTCTTGATTGGAGTTCCTCACAGATTCCAGATTAACTGGCTCTTAAAGCTTCACAGATCTGCTTTACCATTTACTCACTTCCTTAGTCCACCACCTTGGTTCAAGCTGGCATTTTTAGAGGGGCTCGGGTAGTACTGTCACTACACAACAATAAAAAAATTAAAATGTAAAAGCATCAATTAATAGGCACAGCTTTTTAATCCGTGTGGGTCAGCATATGTGTGATCCAGGTCAGTGAAGGTGTTGAAAAGCAGCAAGTGGTGATTAACGGGCTGCCTGACACCGAGGAGGTTTACTCTCTACGTTTGGCAACCTCAGCTCTCCGCCTTACGGCTCAAGTAACCAAGAAGTTTCCAGAGCAGATGGCGCGGTACAGCTTTATTCAGAGTTGATCATTTTATGAGCTCTCCATTTCCTGTCCTCACAAACGGCATCAACCAGGAATAAAGAGCAGTTGGACTGAGATGGGACATTTCCAATAAATACAAACGCAGAGCAGATACAGCTGGTTTCTTTGGTTGTGACTTTATTCAAGCATGGGATGATTCAAATCTGCTGTTACATGTTTTTTGCCATGTAAATGGAGCATATAAAAGCAAATATTTGGGACTGCATTGCACTCCAAGGCACCTGGGAGTTTTACAAGAGTGCATTTAAAAAAAATAACACCATAGTTATAATATGCTGAAAACATCACATCCCGCTCTAAGACGGCTCAATAACATCTCTTGGGTATGGAAGCAAAGGCCAAGACATGGATCATATCGTGAGATTTAACATTTACTGAAGAACCGGTCATGTTGATAAATGCGCATTCTAAACTTTACTTTTAAAGACTTCTGTGTGAGTTGATGTGTGAAGGTAATTTAGAGTTTTGCCATGTTACAGACCAAACTAACTTACATCAGGATCAAATCCACTTAGGTATGATGATCGTGGTTTCATGGTTAACTCAATGATCACGTGTGAAATTCATATTAAAATATAAAAAATAAAACCAAAATTTTAGATTTCAAAGTAAAATCGTTAAGATTACAAAGGTTGCTCTCAGCACTTGCTTTATCTCAGCAGACTTTCACAAGGTAAATGACACATACTATTCGACGTGGATAGCATGCTAACCGGATGCAGGATGGGTTTTTTTTGTTCATTTTTTTTAATGCATGTTCCTGCAGAGAGAACCTGAGGCTCCACTGCAGCTCTAAAAAGTCCATATGAACTGTTAGTGTTTTCTCAGTCAGCCTTTGAGGAAACTCTTTGTGGACTGTGGCCAAATTACATGTTTATATTTTTCCAAATTTATGTACAGTACTGTGCAAAGGTTTTAGGCAGGTGTGGAAAAAATGCTGTAGACAAAGAATGCTTTCAGAAATATAAATGATTGTTTATTGGCCCCAAATATATTCTTGCAGCAGGACAACGACCCCAAACATACAGCCAAAGTCATTAAGAACCATCTTCAGCGTACTGAAGAACAAGAAGTGATGGTACAGCCCCCACAGAGCCCTGATCCCAACATCATCGAGTGTGTCTGGGATTACATGGAGATACAGAAGGATGTGAGGAAGCCTACATCCACAGAAGATCTGTGGTTAGTTCTCTAAGATGTTTGGAACAACCTGCCAGCCAAGTTCCTTCAAAAACTGTGTGCAAGTGTACCTAGAAGAAGGCAAATGGTGGTCACACCAAATATTGATTTGATTTAGATTTCTCTTTTTCACTGCATTTTGTTGATTGATAAAAATAAATGATAACACTTCCATTTTTGAAAGCATTCTTTGTTTAAAGCATTTTTTCTCACCTCCAAAAAATTTTGCACAGTACTGTATTTATGCAAGCTGTACAACACTATGGCCCCAAAACTAAAGTACACAATAAATTCAGCTCTGTGCACTACTACAGATCATTCAGTGATTTCATTTCACAATTAGAGCTCAGGCTGCATTGGACCTTTAAATCTTTTTGGCCTTTTTTCCTCCATACTTTCTGTGCTGAGGATAAAAAGCAGATTAAATAATTGAGGTGAGATACAATCAGGTCAGGTGGTTATTAGTTATTACATCCTGAAGGCTTAGAACTCCTTATTTATTCTAACTGCAGTTCACAAAGTTTAACATTTGAACACTGAACCAAACCCAAAGTGACTTCAGCGGCAGAACAACAGAACAGAACAGAAATTACTTAATCAAAAGACTTGGATATAAAATCGATATTTTCTACAGTATATCATGTGTACAGCCTCCCTCGGTGATTTGAACATATGACCCATTTATCTCATCTCCTGTACACACACCACTGCAACACAAAACCTCATTACAGTACATCCAATTTAAAGAGCAACGTAATAACATTTGGTACACCGCAATGAACCTGAATCAACCGTCATGTACGCGTCACAAAACTGTAAAACTAGTCAATGGTGCAGTGAAGATATTGCAGATTAACAGTGCAAACCAGTGTGGGGGAGGAGGGAGTGGGGAAAACAACAGCCACGCAACTCCAAAGGTAACACTTTTGTTCTTGTAAATACATACACATGTAGAGTGAAGTTCAAAACAGTGATGTAAACCACAGTGTGTCATCATCAGTATCTGCAGGCACACCCATCCTCCTCACTGGATAGTCTTACTGAGCTGTGAGGCTTCCAGCATTTTCTGAAACACAAAAGACAAACAGCAACATTCATTCAGTTTACTGCAAAAAAAACCCCCTCTGTGTGCATGTGTGGTTAGTAATATAAAAAGGGCAGCTCATGTTAGGTATTCATATTAGTGGAATGAAAGCAGAGCTAGTCCTTCACACTAAATTCTGGTCGGAAGGAGTTTTGGACATTAGCAGGCTGCTGCTGCTGCAGTCGTTTACTCTTAGTGTTGCAGTGAAACTACTTGCTCCTCTGCTCACCTTTAAAGTAAAGTTACCACGGATTATTTGTTGAAGTTTTATTAAATATGAATAAAACTGTGTTATTAATCGTGGCTCAAGAGTTTGGAGCCCGCCTTGTAATCGGAAGGTTGCCGGTTCGAGCCCCGGCTCGGACAGTCTCGGTCGTTGTGTCCTTGGGCAAGACACTTCACCTACCGCCTACTGGTGTTGGCCAGAAGGGCCGATGGCGCGATATGGCAGCCTCGCTTCTGTCAGTCTGCCCCAGGGCAGCTGTGGCTACAACTGTAGCTTGCCTCCACCTGTGTGTGAATGGGTGGATGACTGGGTATGTAAAGCGCTTTGGGGTCCTTAGGCGGGGCTAGTGAAAGTGCTATACAAATACAGGCCATTTACCATTTATTAAGACCTTAACCTCATAGAAAAAGTGTCTATAGAGGTCGAGTCAGAAAGCTGTTTTCCTGTAGACTCCTATGGGACTGGAAGTCTTTTTGCAACCACAGCTATCGCCATCTGGTGGCTTTCAGTTAAAATGCAGGTTTAAGGCACTTCTGCATTGGCGTCATTTTTTTCTTTCTGCAGATCGCTGAAGTGTTACTGTTGAGGTGAAGAACAAATATTTCAACCTCTGTTTGCTTTGCAGACGGTTTTCTACACCACAATAATATGATGTTGATTGGAGCTGTGTTTGTAGTTGCTTGTAGTCCCCAAAGCAGTCAAACCCTTTAAGTAGCTCAGAAATAATCTGAGACTAAAGACTGGGTTGCTCTGGTTTGTAACAGCTTGAAAACAAAGATGATGGTAGGAAGAGTTGAGATGTTTGAACTGAAAAAGGAAGGTAGCCATGACAAGTGCTTTGTTTTCCATTTCTCAGTCTTGCACACAATGTTCCCCTGCAGGGTTCATGTAAACTCTACTTTATTGGATGGTGGTACCTGTTTTATAAGTCTCCCACAGTGTTTCTGTTTCCTAAAATGACATTATGTTGTGAGCAGTGAGAGGACCTGGATTTTTTTTATTCACATTTTATTACATGTTTGGCTGCGGGGTCTGGTCATTCTCCTGCAGATGGAGCCTGTCAGAGAGTGAGGACTGGCTCTCGGGATCAGACAGAAGCAAAACAACAAATCACTACTGCTCTGCTAACTACATGTTTCTCTAAGAGGACCACAGGACAGTGTAGCTCATCTACAAGCTTTAGTTACACTGTAAGCAAAAACCTGATCCTCTGTCACAGATCTGATTTTGTCACAGCTTTCCAAACCCCACAGGTCTGCCTGCTGGAACTTTTTCCACAAGGTCACAAAGGAGCACAGAGATGAGGACATATACAGACTAAATGGAGGTGTAGTCTAATAGTGCGGACAGTTTTTGGTTCAAGCTGGCCTTAACAGTTCCAGGTCACACTTTAAGAAATTACTGCGCAGGACTTTGAAGATGTCCCTCTTCCCTTAATGCTGATCTTGGCAAACTCATGTTTTAATCAACTAATTCCTCCGAGCTTCTGGCAAGAGGTTAATTAATGTATTCTAATGCAAACAAAATCTAAAGCCTGGTTTTACATGATACAAGTTAAATGTAATCCTTGCAGACTGGACACAGTGTAGCAAATAAGTTTTCAACTGTTTAATTATTATAATTCAGTTTTATTGTTACCTCCACATAAGGGATACTTGCATCATCCAGGACAGAGACAGGCCACTGTTGTTAGTCAGATAAAGGTGGATTGCTTTTTCTGGGTAGTGAACGAGTTGCTGTGTTAGTAGAGGGCACTGTCATCGGCAGACTGACAGGCAGATTGGGGCAGCATGTCTACAGATATCTTAGCCCAAAGGTGAATCTGTCGATTTAGTGGTTGATCTACATTCCTACCCTTCACCTACAGCAATGAGCTGGAGCTAATGCCTGGAAAAGTGAAACAGAAGTACTTCTACAGATAGAAGTGGCTGAGAAAGGGTGTCTGAGCTCATCCTCAGCAATGGGGCAAGAAACTGAGTCATTCAATAAGAGCTCAGAATAGAGCTGCTACTCCTTCACAATAAAAAGGAGCCAATAACGGTGGTTCTGACATTTGACCAGCATACCTCCTGGATGCCTTACATGTGATCTGAGAAGACCCTGGGGCAGACCCAGGACGTGCTAGAGGTCTGGGTGGGTGGATGGACTGTGAAATGTTCACACTGACAAGCAGGATGAATGATCAAAGCTAGAAAGTGTACATATATGTATGAACACGTGGTCTTGAGTCAGCAAAGTAGTTCTTACAAAGTTTTGCATAAACTGACAGACAAAGACGGTGATGCCGTGTCCACACTGAGGGCTAAAAACACTATTAGCACAGGTCCAGCTGAGCACATTAAAGCAAGGCTGTGGCTTTTGTTGCAGTGCGTCACACTCCATGGTGTGTATTTATTTCAGACAACCAACTGCCTCGAATACAGCACTGAAGTGTTCCAATCATATTCATAACAAGATGTTTGCTTCCTACTGTTGCAGTTTATCCTACTTGTTAGAGGAGACAGTATTTACTTCAAAGGCTGACAGCTACACCGACACAAATGTGTTTTGCCTTTTCAGACAATCTGCTTTTATAAAAAGTAAAAGTAATGGATATCCTGTTAAAAACAAAAAAATGAAACTATAAGTTGATTCATTTATTTTGAAAAACAAATATATTTTTGAAAAATGGTTTTTCACGCATTTTATATTCTAAAACCACAGATTAACAATTCAAATGACAGTTTGAATCAAGATCCTGCCTTGATACAAACACAGCTCATTACGATGAAAATCTTAGATAAAACATCATCTGTTGCTCACAGTGCTGTCTACAGACCTTCATCTCTGAACCCAGAGCCACTGCTAGCCCTGCTAATAGTTCGAACATGTCAGTATTCATCAGCAAGGACAGAAAGCAGGACTTAAAAACCCCACACAAACACACACAGAGTTGTGTCTCCATGTGTTTAGAGGGCGTTACACTAGATATTTCACAGCGACTTATTTAAACCTTTACCATAATTAGTGCCCAGCCTTACTCTAACCTTACACTGATCCTAAACTCAGACTAGTTACATTACTGTGGAGTTTAACTGAAGCTACAGCATGAGTAAAATAAACGCTAAAATAAGCTAGCCCACCTTCCACACCAGAGTCAACCCTCGCGACACACGTGACCAACAAAGACATTTTTGTTTGGGACCAAAGAACTCTGGGGACACCTCTAGATCAAACATCATACAGATGTAACACAGTGTGAGGTACTTGAGAGTACCTACCCTGAGGGAGGAGCTAAAAAAACCCCAAATACTCCCAAAAGATGGGAGTATTTGGGGTTTAGATGTGTGTATGTGCCGTGTTTAGAACAGAGCTACAGAAAAACACTCTACACGCAGCCCTGGAAAGTCAGACATGTATCCACATGGATGGCATCAGTGTGACACGTATCTACCAGTTCTCTTCCTAATGACAGCAGGGTTAAACTATGGCAGGATCTTGTGCTGGCCCTTCAGTCTGCTGTGACTGATGTGTTCAGATGGTGGTGCAGAGCAAGGTGACATGTAGCTGAAGAAGTGCAGCCAAGAAAGCTGCTAATCCGTCGGCTCAAGTATCTCCTGTGGGAATCTGAGATCCTTGCACAAGTTCTCCAAACAAGTCCATGCTGCATACACACTATGATACCCTCTATGTCTGAATGCATTTCACCCCACCACATTATTATTCTATAGAGTAGCATGAGGGAGAGAGCTTCATGTTCCGTTTTAGTCTAATCAAACACTTCTTTCCGATTTTCAAATTTAATGAACTTAAACCATAAATCCTAGAACTCTCTTATTGATCTGGTTCTCAAGTGAATTAGTCCAGCTGTCATGCTGGAAAAACCGTTTCACTAAGTGAGTTTAAAAAGCTCTGTGGCTCTCAGCCAGCCCGACCAAACTAAAGGCAAACCGGCTCACAAACATGGATCGTGCCAAAACCACTGGTGTATCACATGTACACATGAGGGGTCCTTTGGCAGTAGCATATGACACACTGAGTTATAGCAACAGTGTCACTTCCTACTCGTCATATATTGATGTCTTGTTGTGACATAGCAACAACCTGAGTGTAAAAAAGCCAAACAAAGCAAAACCAAGTGTAAAAATAGGATGTACACATTCTCCTGACTTCTAAACACAGACTCTGTGGATCTGTAAAACTCTCAGCATAAATATTCTTATGATTTTGCACCATAGAGTATGTACAACAAAACTGTTGAAATTACACATCTGCCTGAATTTCTAAATGATTCCTTAATAAATGTGAAAAGCTTCAAAATGTTCTTGAACTTCTTCACAATTATTACAGAAAAAAGAAGGATGTTTGTTGCATATGGTTATTACAGAATGATTTTACTCTTATGGTTCACTTGAGATGAAACTTCGGTTTACGCAGCTCATAATCTAAATTGGAGTTCTGCTATAGGAACATCAGAGGATTGATGTTACATGTGCATCAGATTTGTGTGCGGCACAGTCTTATAAAGAGCTGCTTCAGCTTTAGAGCTTCAGGTCAGAACTTCTGGTTCAGACTGAGAACAGGAATCAATGTCTGCTTGTTTTGTAATATGCAATTTCTCAGGTAGCTTCTTCTACCCAAGATGTCTACACGATTGGCCTCCAACCTCCGACACAGCATGTCTGACTACTTCAGTTACTACATTAATGTAGCAGCTTGCCTTAAGTAGCAGACAACCATTCTATCTGAATGGCTGTCTTTCTGAGGACAGTCAGACTGATATCTACTAGAAACAAGGCTGACAAGGTAGGAGAAGCCTAGGATATACAGTTCATATTTAAGGAGTCATTCATTCGCTCAGATGCTACGGCAGGAATCTTCTTTCATGCTGACAGGTGAATCACCAGCATCTGTTTTCCACCTTGATTATGAGCATTAAGTGGTTCTCTTACTAAACTGTTAATTGTAGTATCACAGCATCACACATCTCAGCTTGTTAGATCACAAACTCACATCAAAAACATCAGTATTAGAATACACGGTGAGTAGCCAACTTTATAAGTAATTAAATATCAACCAAGTGCTCGGCAGTGAAAACACAAAAGAGTCTCCGGAATCTCACACAGCGTGTGAGCTACTCACCCTCCGTGGAGCTGTCTCTGCAGAAGCAAGAGACCACAAATTAAAGCCAACATCACTGGTTAATAGGAGAGTGTGTACATGAAACAGACCAATTAAAGATGAATATTCTGTCAGGAAGCAAACATTAGCATGATGTGGTTATATTTTCAATATATCTGTGGTAACAACTGATGAAATATAATCTATTTTCATAGTGAGTATAAAAAGAACCGTTAATTATTCAAAGTTCTTCTGGTAAGACTGGCAAATGGTATGTAATAAGTCAGACCATAAAACAGCAATATATAGAGGAGCAGCAACATACTGAAGGGCAGTAAAGACCATATGAAAGAAATGACGATCCAACAGCTCATCAGAGAAGCACTCAGCTCTGTCAGTCCACATCAAACAAATAGCTGTGGCACACAGAAAGCCACTGCTTTACTGTGGAGCCGTATCAATACTATTAGCATAGCACACCATTTATCTTCAGTAAAGTGGTCTGAGACAGACATTGAGAGCTCTCCTTAATGCTGAATGGGAAGCTCTGGAGCTGTACGTTGTTATGGAGATATACACAACCTTTCTGCTCTTGTACATCTAAGACTTCACAACAGCTACTACATACAAGCACATCATAATGCATGTTGAGTAAATAACTATATGAGAAATGTCATGTAAGTGGGGTTCCTATGCTTATCCACAGAGCTGTGTTCCTGAGATGATGATATTAGGAATATACACTCAAACTGGTAGAAATAAATATTGATTAGAGAAGCCCAAGATTTTTGCTCACAGACATTACATACACATACACTGACCGTGTTATTCAAAACCATTTCCACCACACTTAATTAGGTATACCTTGCTAGCACCAGCTTGGATGCCCTTCAGAACAGTCTTAATTTTTTTGTGGTAGCTTGAAGCATTCACCACATAATTTGGTCTATATTGACTTGATACTATTATGCAGTTGGTGCCGATTTGTCAGCTGAACATTCAACCACAACTTAAAGGTATTCTACTGAACTGTGATCTGGTGACTGTGGCGGCCATCTGCGTACAGTCAACTGTTTGAGATGATTTGAGCAATGTGACATGACAAGTTATCCTGGTACAAGAAACCAGCAAAAGATTAGTACACTGTGGTCATAAAGGGATGAACATGGTCAGAAACAATACTCAGGTAGGTTGTGGCATTTAAACAATACTCCGTTGGTAGTAAGGGGCCCAAAGTGTGCCAACAAAATATCACTAAGCAAAAATGCATTATCACCCAGAGAAATGTTGCTCACTGGATATTTTCTCTTTTTTGGACCATTCTCTACAAACCCTACGGATGGTTATGTGGGAACTCCCAGTAGATCAGCAGTTTCTGAAATACTCAGACCACCCAGTCTTGTACCAATAACCATGCTGTATTTAAAGTCACATTCAGTACTTGGTTTGAACTTCAGCAGATCATCTTGACCATGCCTGCATGCCTAAATGTACTGAGTTGTTCCTGTTTTTAACTGGCTGATTGAATGTTTGTGCATTGGTGGTTAGCAAGACTGGAGTGACGATTAGCCTCCTCCAGTACGACTCCTCAGATGACTTCCAAGCTGTATACCAGGAGTGAGCAAGTCATTGACTTACTGATTCACTTCACCACAATCCTCATTCGGACTGAACTGAAGGAGTCGATCTACCAGAAAGCGGAAGAGCAGACATACAGGACAGCTACAAGTACCTAAGTATCCCACAGGTCAAGAGGAACCATGATAAAGATGCCCGAAGGTCAAAGATTGAAGCCACTGATGTCCAGACAGAAAAACTCCTCACATGCACCAAATCCAGAGAGGCAGGAATCTAGCACCAGCCAACACATAGTAGCAGGATGTAAGATGCAAGCTGGGAACTGTGGACTGAGCAATCTACAGCAACATCTGTGAAATGCATTAGAAGTCCTCAAGTCTCAATGAGAGACACCACCAAAGGTGGTTGAGAAGAACAGGGTTAATGTCCAGTGGGACAGACAAGCAGTTGCTGGCCAACCAATCAGACATTATGGTGATTGACAAGGTACATAAGACTGCAGTTGTGTTTAGATGTGGCAGACTCAGTGGACAGCAACATGAGGAAGAAGAAAAATGAGAAAATAGACCGTGGAATAGTATTGGGGGCTAAAGGAACAAATGAACCAAATGTGGAAGGTAAAGTCCAAAGTGGGTTGAGTGGCAATAAGAGATTACATCAGAGGTCTCTGTCCAGAATGCAGAGTGCAGTCCTGGGGAATAGCTAAGATACTGTGCAGAACCCTCAAACTTCCAGGCCTTATTAGGGATACTCTGATATTTGGATTGGATATAAGTCTGACACTGACCCAAAAAGCTGGATCGAATATCAGTAACAATGAGTCGATGCACAGTGCAAAGAAATAAATCCTGCTCTGTGTTATTCTGGGTTTACTTATTCACACAACAACATCAGCTAGCAGTAGATCAAATGTAGGATGAAGGAAGCTAAGCACAGAATTTGAGCAGTCTGACCATCTTCAAGTAATGTAAAAAATGTTTGCAAACCTCCAGACAGAAGCTGTTGGTATAGTAGTATGTGCATTGTGTGTGAAATATCTTCAAAGTGAGCCTGCAGGTCTGAAAAGATCAGATAAAGATGTTTCCTCACTTGCTTGTTTACTTTCACTCTCCTTATACCCACAGCAAAGGTAGCATATCAGATCAGAACTCGGTCCATTCCAACTAACAACAACAACAACTTTACTTTATGTATTGGTAAAACCAAGTTCAGATCACTTCTTGTTCCCAGATGGGAAACTGTTCTTTGTGTTTCTTGCTGACACCATTTACTACAAACAGAGTCCTCTGGTGATGAGGACTCCTTCCACTAAGCAAAGTGAAAAGAAAATTGCAAAAAATACTGGCGTGTGGCTCGTGGTACCCCTCAGCCTCATAGTAGATAAACCTATGGTATCAATTTGAAAATCCTACATCGCTTCATTCCCAAGTTATGACATTCACAAGACTTTCAGAAAACACGACCTCTGACTTTGACCTTGAGGTCGAGGCAAACTCATCCGAGATTTCTAGTTGATATACCTACAGTATCAAATTGAAAATCCTACATCACTTCGTTCTCGAGTTATCATGTTCATAAACTTTGGTGTTCATGTTGCCTGCCTGCCTGGCAGGGTTATGATATTGCCCCATCAGCCTTTTATTGTTGTCAACGAATGTCACAGGACAGGTAGTAACTTGCTGAGTGGTAACAAAGTGAAGAAAGTAAGAGCAGAGTCAGACTTTACCTTCTTCTTGAGGGCCTCCAATGATTCAAACTCCAGACGGGCCAGTTTGTCCTGGATGTGTTTGGGAACATCTTGGATGAGGAAGGTGAGAATGAACTTGAAGCCCAGCAGTACATGCTGAAATCACAGACAGACAATCACATCATAGGGATTAGGAAGTTCAGGGTCAGCGTTTTATTTACATCCTTTTAGTTCCGAACAGAGGAAGGACAGCATGCTTTGAAAGCTACATCAACATAACCTGATTACCGTTTTTAAAGATCGGTGTCCTTCACGGGACACACTGCTGTAAAATGACAGAGGACAGAAGAGGAGAAGGGGAGTGACTGAGTGGAACGTCAGGGTGAGACAGACAGCCCTGGTACGTGTCTTTGAAGCTGAATGAGAATGAAAAAAACCCCAGCACAGGCAGCTTTGACTATGTTTTCTAACAATGACTCTGAAAGGAAACAGTAACCCTCGACACGTTACCGTTTGGAATGGATCTGACAGCTAGAATGCCAAAATTCTACAAGGAAGATGATTTGAGGAAAGTTAACAAGACAAAAATTTTATTTTGAGTCAGAACAAAAATCGTGTTTGTGTCTGTATGACATGATTTTAGAGTAAGTTTTGATGAATATATGCATGGGCCTTAATGTAAAACTTTCATGCTACCCAAACATTTTAAGCAGAAAAATTAAAAACACATTTCATGTGTATTGCATATTAGGATACATACAGACCCAAGTAACCCAGAAGGTTGCTTAATCTATTATGAAGAACACTTTGTGCTTGTAAAAGTCTTAACTGGGTCCACAGATCTCAGTTTCTCTCTGTCAGACCTCGAGTAATCAAATACAGCAAACTGCACACTTCTGAATCAGCAGAATATGCGTTTTCCCATAAAGATGACGAAACACACACACACACACACACACACACACACACACCAACGGACTGGCACACCCTGTGCCAGTCCGTCTGGAGCACGGCCAGCCGCCATCAGCTTCTTTGATTCAACACCCCTTTCCTCATCACAGTAATGGACTTATGCTACAGTAGATGGAACAAATGGTGTGAGAGCAAGAGCAGATAACAAGGTGCACTGCTCCACAGAAATGGGTTTTGGGGTTATCAAACCAAGTGATTGGAGTAAGATGAATGACAATGGAATAACATATATGCCCACGCTAACACTAGCTTTCACTGAGAATGGTAAAATAATTTATCTGCCTAGTTGGACACTTGTTTTCTGTTAACATGACCCCAGATTATGCTCTGATTGATGCCACTTGGAACACTGTGAGCTTGAAGCTGCATTAACTAAGACATTTTGCCATTCCAGTCAGCACAGCAGCTCCAATAATTAACAACCAGAACAAGCTCAGAAATCCCTAACCTCAGTGATTTGTTACATTGATTGAAAGTGCAGAATAAACAGAATAAAGCTCTTAGCGAATTGCTAATGCTATTCAAGGCTAATTTATATTTGTGAGTGTTCAACAGCACAAGGTTAGACTAAAGACAGAGGACAGTCGGTGAAGGCTGGAAGAAGGTGACTTGTGAAACATTTGAGCCTGACAATAAATTCTGCTTTGTCTGACACAATGGATGTGACTGAAATTCAAATGCTCAGTATGAAAGCTATTTGTATCATCATTGCTACACTGATTACATTACACCAGCAAAGGCTGATCTTCTCCTTCATCTTTAATTCAGATGACAGAATTCCAAAGTAAATAAATGTAGGGCAAATAGAAATGTTACTACAGCTAAGAAATTTTCTAAAATTTTAAAAAAAAATCTATAAAGACAAACTCTGGATATTACAGGTTTGCCATTTCCTATTTGAAGAACAAGTATTTGATATACAGCTTAATACTGTGTAGCCCTACATAAAGAGGAACACCTGGACACTCCTCCAAACAAAGACAAACTAATTAGACCTGTTATTTTCTCGCATCAAATGCAGATATAAGCAGAGTGATATGAGCTGTCTGGGTTTACTATAAAGTTTGCTTTTTTTGAGTCGCCCAGACAAAAATACACAGAGAACATGGAGTGTATACTTACAGTTCACTTTGTTAGATACACCTTGGTTGTTAAATCACGGGTACCTTTGCCAACTTGAAGCAGTCTAGCCATTCTCCTCTGACCTCTGACAAGAACAAATCATTTTCAGTCAGAGAACTGCTGCTGATTTGATATTTTCTCTTTTTCTGACCATTCTCTGGAAACCACAGAGATGGTTGTGAGAGCTGCTGCTCAGATCAACAGCTTCTGAAACATTCAGAGTAGCCCATCTGACGCCCACAACCATGCTCAGTTTGACCACTTTGACCAGTGGAAAGTCTACATGTCTGCATACCTTTCTGTCGTGTGATTAGCTGATTAGATATCTGTGTTAACAAGAATTTGAAGATGTGTATCTAACAAAGGTGTTGGTGAATGTCACTGACTCTTGTATTTTCTGTGACATGCTATTCAGTGACACAACTTGAGCTTACTAGGAGAATAAAAGAAATGGATTCCAAGAATACCACGCCAAGTCAAAAAATCTTGTGGTGCTAAGATTTTTCTATACCCTCCTGGTGTATTCTTTGTATTAAATGAAAAGATAACAAGTGGATTATACTGTTGGTTTGCTATCCTACTTATTCTGGAAAGGTGTACAGTTTTAATTAAAGCAGACCTAATAGCCATTTCTTGACTAACAACTCACAGCAGGCCTGAGCGAGGGGCTGTCCTGCAAAGGACAGAAACCCCACCCACCTGCTTTTCGAATGTCGTTGCTGCAGGAAGGAAGCTCACTCGAAGGGTGGGTGGCCTTAAAGAAAGAGGAGCAAAAATAGCGGCTACCTAACAAAAGAAAAATAAGAATTGTTTTGAACTATGAATCATGCAAAGCCACTTCCCTCTTTGACTACTTTGAAATTAATTCTTTTGTTCCGTTTATGTAATGAGAACAAAAAATAGGAATTGTGAATTCTTGGCCATACTGCCCAGATCTATTGCTAATGCTACCTTAGCCACCGTGCTAATGCCCAAATCATTTAGCACATTTTGCTGTTACCATGGAACTAACTGCACTTCAATCCACCGTCAATCTAACTGATGAGACACAAACAGAAAAACTGTCTTTTCATAGGTGATCTGACTGGGGCAGAACGCATCATTCTAACAGCTAGCTGCTATGCTGTGTTTTCACTACAGTTTTCTTCATGTTACCTCAAAGTCATCTGAACAACTCACCCTACATGCTTCAAAGCAGTGAACCAAAAGCTGTGAATATTTATCTGCATGTTATGTTGTGATTTTTAATACATTTCAAGCATTTTATTTCACCTGTCATTGGGTATTGTGTGTAGAATGTTGAGGGGAAAAATGAATGAGAACATGTGGAAAAACTGTATCGCAATTTTTTTTGTCTGCAGGAGAAACCCTGCTTTTGCTTCTTGATGTACACAGCAAGAATAATAAATGTATTTAAATATTTGTTTTAATCAACTTTATTCAGTCAGGAAACATGAATGCACCAGCATGTAGTTTGAATACGAAAGTTTGGTTTTTAGGCTCTGAGCTCATCACTCACCAAAAATATTGTATATCAAATTAGGGAGTGATGATGAGTAGGCATGCGAATGCTGGGGACAGCCGACAGCGACGCCGACGTGAGAGGGAGAGATCGCAACTTTTGGGAGAGTGTGTTTGCTGTATGATGTGAGGACAGCGAGGCGCGTTAGTCTTTACGATGCAGTGCAACTTGATTCGTGAGGTCTGACTCAGCGTAAAGTAAAGCTGCATACACCGGTTTTATTGACCAGGTGGCAGCACAATGAGCTGTAAACACAACATGAGGTCTACATTAGACGATAAAGTTATGTCATGATCGACATATTCGCATGCAGTAGCTTGCACATCAAGCAGATACACTCATTAGTATTCATTTTGAGTCACGAGTTTCTTGTCAGCCAATAACTTTAAGGCCAAATCTAAGTCTCCTCTTAGCTGTGATGCGGTCTCCAGTGACTACTGTGGGAATTACACGATGAGAGTCGTGATAAACTTGAGTCATCCTGATGATGGGTCAAATATCTATGCATACTAATAAAGGTTCCACTCGGGGACAAACACACCAGTGGAATTATAAAAACACTGGTTCTAGATAATGATTATGGAAGCAGGAGGCATCATTCTCTAATTGCTCAAAGAAATTCTATTAGCTAACTGTGATAACGTAAAGTCCAAGGAAATAATAACACAACGTTCCATTCAGTGCTATCACAAACAAAACAAAACAATGCACTGCAATACAAAATTAATACCTGTAGAGTGGGGTCATTTCATTACATAATACAGGTTTAGAAGATTAAGTTCAAAGCTTCTCCAGTGTACACAAAGCTCAAATACAGAGTGGGAGGCTAGACTAGTTTATGGGTGAATCCTGGCCTGCTGCTGCTCTGTGGTTGCCAGCAGATAAGATAATCTTATTGTCTTATAAAACAGTGTAATGAGATTACTGTGCGGTGGGCTGCTGAAAAAGACAATTTGACAGACACACATAAAAAATTGTCCCATGCAGGCACCTTAATCACCACACAGAGCTACGTTAATGTCAGGTCTTTGACTTCACTTAGATAACAAAGTTGATAAAACCCTTCCTGTACTGACTCGTAATCAGCTTTGTGAGCAATTAGTATGGTCTGTATTATAATAACATACTTTGAACTGGTAGACTTTGGCTTAATTAAAGCAGCACAGAAAAGCATTTTTATATTACCATGACACTCAGTGACTGAGTGTAACAAGACAGATTCATTTACCTGACTGCTGTTCCACTCTGCTTTATAGGCCATAATGTAAATGTTCGTTCAGTCTCGTCGTTCAACTCGGTCCCATTTATGATGGTCCCAGAGCATCTAACAGCCTTTAAGACAGATATTTGCCTCTAAAAATTATGATCAAACCAAATTTTAAAGGAGCGTGCTGGACTTCATAAAAGTTTGTGTATTTAGAGTGAATATAAGCCTTACAAATTAAATGAAATGCATAATAACCCCTACGGATGCTTTTATAAACAATTATGGCCAGCAGGTTACATACACTCATCATGGGCATGTGCAATCATCATGTATGTAGTACAATCAGCTCCAAGAAGCCCAAAATTACTGTGACATTCATGCCCATGATGAGTGGACATGAGTGGATGTAAACCTCTGACTACTACATACATACATGCATACATACATACTGACTACTGTTGCTTCTTCAAGCTTTAACTAAATTTATTGTTGTTTGCACTATAGACTGTCTCAAGCTGTAAACATCACTTAGGGCCTTAGGACATATGTCTGTATCCTGTGCACTAATATTCTCTGTGATCTTGTCTCCCGTCCTTTCAGGTCCCTTGTAAGCAGACACACTTCAGAGTCCCTGCACTGTTTCTTAGGCTGCTCCGAAATGAGTCGATTATAACAGACAGACCCGTGACTCTGAAAGAAAGTCTCTGTCTCTTTCAGCGGTAGGCTGGCCAGTTGCCTAGTTACTGCTCGCTGATGTGTGTAAACCCTATACAGCAATTACCCAGGTATCATAGCACTGCTGCTGGAAAGCGACGCGGCGAAGCCCTCGCGCCCGCTCCCAACCCACCCCCATAACAGAGATAAGAGGAGCTGAGGGTTTTGATTTGAACCCTCAGCTTTCTGAATCAGCCTGCTCTTATTAAAGAGATGACGACCGACTTAAGAAGAGCAATGAGAAATGTTTCCATGGAAAAAAAACCATCTGTGATCTTCTGTCTGTCTGCACTAAGAATGTGCTCCACCTGGAGTTAGCTGTATTTAACAATGTATGCACTCACAGACCTGTTAGCAGCTTTAATTAGAAAGTGTTCATCCAAAGGCAATATACTGGCTGCTGAATCAATAAACTACATGTATGTGTATTCATGTGCAGCTCTTCTTTCATACACTTAACATTACACAAGCTGGCTCTCACTGTTCTTGTTCTGCCATCTCTTTAATAGCCTGTTTGCTCAATTCTAGGAAATGTGGTTGATGGTAGCAGGCAAGAACGTGCTTGGATGTCCAATCAGCTTAAGCTCTCTCTCTCTCTCGCTGTCCCTCTCTCTCTCGCTGTCCCTCTCTCTCTCTCTGTCCCTCTCTCTCTCTCTCTCTCACACACACACACACACACACACACACACACACACACACACACACACACACACACACACACACACACACACACACACACACACACACACACACACACACACACACACACACACACACACAGGTTTCCTCTCCTCAGTCAATCGTTTTCCTCGTCTCTCTCATCAGCCCTGTCAGTTCTGCTCTCAGTCCCTTCCTTCCTGTTTCTCCTCCTTTTGCTTCCACATTCACTCATTTTATCTCAACTTTGATCCAAGCCTTCCATCACAGGTCTGCAGTGTGCACTAAAGAGAAAAGCAAGGAAATGCATGACACACCTGACTGATGCAGTGTGTCGCGGCAGGATGGATTGCTCATATACAACCACCGCAAAGTGAGAGTGAAAGCCAAACACCAAGCTGTGAGCCAACCTGGTTTCCCTCTGTGTTTGCAAAAGCAGCATCACACCTCCTCTCATGATTCAGGTGAGTGAGGCAGAGTGCAAATCAAACAGAGAACATGACCCCCAGGCCCAAAGCGCAGTCCTCTGCTATAAAAAGTCATGTTCATTTCTAGTCAGCCCAAAAGACAGTTTGAAGGAGGAGAGGATGGATTAGAGGCAGCATGCTCCAAGTGTGACTTACTGGAGTCCCTGGAGTCTTTAATCAGAAAAAGTCTAGAGTAAGGGCACATGTAATGTACGCGCACACACACAAGCACACAAAGCGTAAGTGACAAAAAAAAAAATGCTACTGTGTTACAAATTGAAGCTGGAGGGAATATCAGAGAAGTTGATAATAATAAGTAACTAGAAAAATTTGCATTTCCTGCGAAAATGCAGTGTGGATGCTGTAAAGCTGAAGCTGTCAGCTGAAACTAGCTGAAAAAGCTGAAAAGTTGCAGAAGTTGTAAAACCCTTGCAAAAAATTGTAATAACTTTGCAGAAGCATAAGAACTTAGCAAAAATGTAATTACTTAGCAGAACTGCAATAACGTAAAGAAAACATAATACTTGGCAGAAATACAATAACATAGCAGAACTTAGCAGCAGAAATTAGAATAAATATTGTAACTTAGCAGAAACAAGATAACTTTTCAGAAATACAGGATTTTAGCAAACATGGTACAAGATTACATAGATACTTTATTTAAACAAAAATACCTAAACATTGCACAAATACTGTGATTTAGGACAAATACTACAACATAGCAGAAATGCTGTAATTCAGCAAATATATTATGCTATGGCACAAATAGAAAGAATATGCTCAAATACTATGATTTTGCTCAAATAATATGATTAAGCAATAATACTAAGATTTAGCAGAAATACTGTATTTAGCACAAACACCGAAAAAGTAGCAGAAATACTGTAATTTAGCATAATAGTAATAACTTGCACAATTACAAATATGGACATGGTAAATGGCCTGTATTTATATAGCACTTTTATGGTCCCTAAGGACCCCAAAGCTCTTTACATATCCAGTCATTCACCCATTCACACACTGGTGATGGCAAGCTACGTTGTAGCCACAGCCACCCTGGGGCGCACTGACAGAAGGCGAGGCTGCTGGACACTGGCGCCACCGGCCCTCTGACCACCACCAGTGAGACAACGAGTGAAGTGTCTTGCCCAAAGACACAACGACCCGAAACTGTCCGAGCCGGGCCTCGAACCGGTAACCTTCCGATTACAAAGGCGAACTCCCAACTTTTGAGCCACGATCGCCCCATATATGGAAACACACATGCACAGAGACACACACAGGATCCAATTCAATCAACCAGTGTAAATATATTGATTTTAAATCACACAATAAGATACACCCATAAAAAGGCTCTCTCTCTCTCTCTCTCTCTCTGTCATACAGACACACACACACAGACACACACACACACACACACACACACACACACACACACACACACACACACACACACACACACACACACACACACACACACACAGCAGCAGCAGCAGAAGCAAGTGAACAAACAGGGGCTGTACATACAGTGTTTCCTGTATGTTTCTAGGTGGGTAAAAAAGCCTGGAGCTGCTTAATTTGAATCCACCAATCAGAAAGGCTATGTACTTTTTCCGCCAAAACAGGTGCACCTGTTTTACACACGCAACACAGAGACAGGATTTGTGCAGTCTATTTTTCATAGTGAGGACTCCTCTCAAACAAATGGCTATAATTTCCTTACCAGCTGCGCCACTGGGAAAGACAGTGAGCTCTTGGGAAACAGGGGTGATGAGCAGTCAGAATTAGATCGCGGTGAGAGGCAAGAGCGCCGTTTTTGGAGTTACAAGCGTCGTGTAACTCCAAAACTAGGTGGACTAAACATAATTCTTGTACTGGGTGAATCAGCGGACTTTGGTGTACTTTGACTGCGATTTTCATTACTCTTTGTACAT